>NC_057801.1:134498285-134498844 GCF_018294505.1 Triticum aestivum
CGGCAAGGGGAGCAAGGTAGCAACGGCCAGCGGCGCAGAGCTGTGCGCGGTTCGGTGCGCGCGAGCATGACGTGCGGGCTAGGCGAGCGCGGTGACCGCGGGGGTGTGAGGAAAGGAGGAGGGGGCGCGGTGAGCGGGGCTCGACGACGGGACTGCTATGGGGTGCGGAGAAAGCACAAGAAGGTCGAGGGATGACCGAGAGCTCACAATGGGGCCGGAAGAGGAGACAGAGAGGTCAGGGGTGTAGCGTCAATGGTGGATCGGCGCGGTGGCCGTGGTCGTAATCCGGTGAAGGGGAATGGCATGGGCGGCGTCTCAGGGCAACCCAGTAGGTGCAGGCGACATGGTCGACAGCGGTGGTGCTCCTGGCGCAGTCCTTGGTAGCGGGGAGGCGACTATCCGCCATGGTGAGGCAGCGCAGCGACGAGCCCGCATGGCGTGGGCAACACAGCGGATTTGAGGCTCGAGGTCGCTGGTGGGGAGGGAGTCGGGTGGTCCGGCAAGGTGGCGGGATCGGCGACGAGGACACAGGGGCGAGCGTCGGGGTTGGCCCTGGTGC